>NW_024067519.1:0-20848 GCF_015039405.1 Cantharellus anzutake | reverse complement strand
CAAACGTCGCCGTTTTACCTCATCCACAAGAAAAGGTGCTTCAATTTTTCTGACTGAGGAGAAGGTTCCTGGCTTAGGACTCTTTGTTAAGACATAGGGGTCCTTGTGAGGTTGTAATGGAGTCGGATGAGTTACCGCTGGTCGTATCAAGACTAGATGATTTTGGGGGACACAGTGGCTACAACGAACTGCCACGACATCACCGTTCGGAGCCAGATTCAACTCGGCATACTGACAGACGTAGCATGCATAGGAAAGAACACAGCGGACATTCACGGCCTCGAGATTCTGCCAATTGGGCCCCTGAGTACACCTCATCAACGTCGAGTCGCCGTCACTACACGCAGTCCTCCGTAGATCCGTACGATCGTCATTCGGAAGATTACAGGCATCATGGTGATGATTCTCGTAGCGAGCGCTGGGCTTCCCCACCTGGTCCTTCACGTTATTCCCAACATTCTCAATCCGACCGTCCCCGTGAGTGGGAAATGGCCCATCATACTCAATCACACCCTGATCCCTATTACAACGAAATCACTCAAACTTGGGACTACGTCGAAAGAGACGCCTATCCCCGTTGGACTTCTCACCGAGATACTTCAGCACCTTACGAAGAGCACAGATCAGAGACTCATCATGGTTGGCATTCCAGCGACTGGCAACCGGCGGATCATGAAACTCGTTACCTTTCTAAGCGAGTCAACTGGGAGCGCGAGACAATGCCACCACCTCAATGGAATGGCGGCTCCAATGAGAGTTCCAGGCATAGCTCCAGCCGTTCGTGGCAGCAGCGGCATCCTTCGGCCTCTACCCAGCCTCATCACCAACGTCACCACCACTCCTCTCAGCAGCAGTACCCTAATTCCCACTCACAGCACTATCAATACGAGAAACAGCATCGAGATTGGCGTCACGACGATGGATATGGGGCGTCTTCGGGTCACAATCACAGCAAAAAGAAAAAACGCAAACATAATCCCAGCAACCACCACCACCAAGGCAAGGCAGGGCACGATTCGCGGGGGCATTCCAGTACGCACAGTACGACCTATGAGCATGATTCCCAAGAAGTTTCGTAAGTTACACGAAGTGGTTTCTGTGAAGAGCGATGCTATTGTCTCACACACTACTCAGATCTAGTCATCGCTTCCAGAAGAATGAGCGCACCCGCCTGAAGGAACAGTCCCGACAGCAACAGTATGACCATTCTCCAACCCCTTCCCCCTCTCGTTCTACATCTCGGTCTTCTGGTGCATCCTCCCGGCATGACGACTCTCGACAGAGTCGAAGTATTACCCCTGAGTATCGATCATCTCGTAGACGAGGCACCAAACGCCCCCGTTCTGTCAGTTCCAACCCGTCTATCGGGAGTCGTCGATCAAGAGCGAGATCACCTTATCGATCGCGTGCGGAGTCAAGGGAACGGTCTTATTCTTCTGGTTCCAGTCGGAGTCGCACGAGTAATCCTAAGAAGCGCACTGTTCACCGTTTACCTGGTGTCAACGAAAAGACCATCAGTCAGAAACGATCTCATAACATATCTTCCCTGGGCGCTGACCGCGCGAGCCTTGCTGCTGCTGTATGTCCATCCCCTAGCTTTGATTTTTCAGAGACCTCATTTGCCATTCATTTAGCTTCCTGACGTTGCCCGCTCGAGCCTCGACACCCCTATCACATCACATCTTGTCGTATCATCCGCTGATAAACATATCACCCCACTTGCTCCAGCATCATTTGGAAGTGTGCGGCCTGGCCAGCCCATAAGCTCGGTTGAACGAATCATTGCAACGACTGAAGCCCCTACTAGCTCAAATGCATCATCATCTTCCGGCTCACGCTTCAAACCGATTAACTCGAGCGGACCCAGTTTGCTAAAGAAATTCTTCCCTAGTGACGAAGATGAAGAGATGGAAGACGTAAAGGGTACGAGTCGTACTTCAGGCGGTTGGCAACGTGTGGGACCCTTGGTCACCGCGCCGAGCGATCGGAGTCACAATGAGAGTGTTCACATTTCTGACACGCGTCCTGAACGCCAAAGTCAACAGTCTGCGCCTCCACCTTCAGCACCTTCCAAGCGGGGATTTGTCCCAGCCACCTCCACCTCCACTACCCCTACGCCTACTTCAATCAATCCATCACAACACTGGCCCGCACCCCAGCCTTCTGTACGGACACCAATATGGAGCCTACAAACTATGATGGGCATCGGGAGAAAGGGGATTTCGAGGGTCCTCTTCCCGAGCCAACAACTGCATCCCAAGCCCATCCCTACGACAGGCGCTCGCCATCCGCGCCATCGCAACAGACGAATACACTGCAGGCCCCTACTTCGTATTCATCAATCCCTCCGTCCCCTCATGCCCCACTTCAATCTACCACTGTGCAGGAAGCACCCACTCTCGACAAGCCGCCAAAAGGAAAAGAACTTTACCAGATTGTTTCCCAAGTTGGCGAAGGGACGTTCGGTAAAGTGTACAAGGCAGAGAATGTCCTCACCGGGAAATTCGTTGCTCTAAAGCGCATACGAATGGAACAGGAAAAAGATGGGTTCCCAGTAACCGCTATGCGAGAAATCAAGTTACTTCAGTCCTTGAAACACCCGAATGTCATCAATCTGCATGAAATGATGGTATCGAAAGGTTCGCACCGTCGTGATCAGGCTATCATCATAGTCTCACCGTTAGTTTGTTAGGCGGCTCAGTATACATGGTTTTCGAGTACATGGACCATGATTTAACTGGGATCCTGTCTCAGCAAAGCTTTCATTTCACTGAAGCCAATCTGAAGTCATTATGTCAGCAAATGCTGTCTGGGATCGCTTACCTCCACCAGAAGGCTGTCATTCATCGTGATATGAAAGGCTCCAATATCCTAATTAATAATCAAGGTGTTCTGAAGATAGCGGATTTTGGTTTGGCGAGATTTTACCAGAAACGGCGACGGGCGGACTACACAAACCGTGTCATAACCCTCTGGTACCGCCCGCCAGAACTTCTTCTTGGTGCAACGGTGTATGGGCCCGAGGTCGATATGTGGAGCGTTGGGTGGGTACCATTCAAGTATACCGTTAGTAGTATTAACGCTAGTTACTCTAAGATGCATTATGCTAGAGCTCTATGTGAAGAAACCTATATTCCAAGGGGTCGAGGAAATGTCCCAACTTGACTGTATCTACCAACTAATGGGCACTCCTTCTGTTGAGGAATGGCCGGGATTTGCAGATCTCCCTTGGTATGAGTTGGTCAAGCCAGCTAAGAAGATCAACAATCGTTTTGGCATCGCATTCCAGAAGTGGGTGTTTATGGTGACATAGCGAATCAAGCTAAATTTATGCCCACACAGATACCTATCGCCAGCGGCATTGAATCTGGCGCAGCGTTTGCTTGAGTACGATCCTGCGAAACGCATCACAGCTACAGATGCGCTAGAGCAACCTTTCTTCACTGCTGAAGAGCCCCGAGCAGCACTTCCTGTTGAGTACGTAGAACACATGTGCCTCATTTGGCAACCCGGCTTACTATCTTCCTTTAGTCTTGCCAGCCTGGAAGGTGAATGGCATGAATTCGAATCCAAGATGGAGCGTGAAAAGAAGAAGAGGAAGCAAAGAAGGGAATCAGGCGTTGTGAATGCTGGCGCCCACGAACCACTGGAGTCCGCTTGAGGAATATCACCACGACAAGATCAGCCCCCACCAAGTCTTCAACAGGTACCCAGGTCAAGCAAACCACCAGATCATTCATGCTTCGCATTTGCATCAACTATTACATGCAACCACCTTATATCTACTTATGTAATAAAACGAGCATATCTTATGCCTTGATCTGCTGCTGTGGTATCAAACCATTGTCACTTAATTGCTGGACGATGGATTCCACCTAAGGGAACAAACGAATCAGCATGCGTTACTCTATTCAATGACGACGCGATGCCGACCCCGGAAGCGATTTGGCGAATTTGTCTGTCCCACTGCCTTGTGAACGATGCACCAGGGTCCTCTTCTTCAAGGTCCACGTCGCCCAGCCCACCCGCCTTTCCCTGAGCCTCCTCGTCATCATCCTTAGCCTCAAACCATATTAGCCGATCGACTTGGTCAATGAAACCCCGAAGTCTCTTTTGCTCGATCATTTTTCGTGCCATGTTTTCAGCGGCGCCAGGGGCAAGATCAAGGAGGACGCCAAGTCCGGCAAAGGTAATGTTGTTGTAGATTTTGGAGCACGAAAGAAGATTATGTTCCATGACCGCTCGGTCCAAAACGGTCGATGGACCCGTTCTTTTACTGACTGGCTCCAAGCTGGAGGCTTCGTCTGCTTCAATCGCTGAGGCCAACCTGTCGTTGGATGATTGCGCAATGCGGGCAAGCTGATGAGGTCTCAACGTCTTCTCGAATCCTTGTATTTCTTGCGGTCGAATGATGCGACCAAGGAACATTTTCGATAAAATGTTGTAATTTGGAAGTTGTGTGGTTCTTTCATCTCTGCACAATGACGCCAGCACTCGCGATCGATTCGGTCCTGCTGGTGCTAATACAGCACATGTGACAGCTGCGGAGCTGCCGCACGCGACGGTGAGTTATTGGCCTCGAAAGCAAAAGTATTCAGCACTGACAGTGCTTGGGTCCTTTCCTCTTCATCGATTTCTGGAACCCAACTGAGTTCGTGATAGCGAGTGGCAGCATCCAAAAACCTCCTCCCGAAATCTGCTATGCGTGCCTGGCACAGCTTGAATTGCAGTTGCAGAATCTTGTCGTTGGTAATATGGATCAGGAGAGCTGCACGGTTGTAGTATGTTTCCGCTTGACCGGATTCCTCGTCTTCGAGGAGCAATCGGATGATTCTTATGTAAATAGTAAGTTTCTCTTCGTTCCTAGTGATCTTGTTTAGTCCGTCTTCGCATTCGCAATACATGATTATTGACGAACGAGCGGTTTGCATCCATGTTGATCCCCATGAGAACCTGAGCTGCCTCCTTCCATTCTTCTTCATCTTCTAGAAGGCCAGCTAGTTGGTCTCTCAACGTAGCAACCTGAGCAAGCCATAGACTCTGAGCTTTCTTAGACACCCTGACGGTCAAGACACTACCTGCTCGTCAAACGTGACTCCCCGGGGTTGTGCTAGCTCCAACGCGGCCCTGATTAATTGCTGCAGTAGGGCATCATCATTTAACTTCTTTTCCCTAAGCAACCTGACGTAATCGGAAAGGACTTGACGAGCAATCACAGGCGTCTCATCGAACGCTCTTCGGAGCAGCGCCTGGACATTGAGTAGAATTCCTGTCGATGCGTCCAGAATTTGATTCAAAAGGGATGTGTAAGCGTTGGCTTTATCTTTCTGCACGACATTTGACGCGATGTTGTCTAGTTTCTGTTGAAAGGACATTGTCGCACACGCGATCTAGATGTTGTCGGGTATTTGCACCGAGGGCCAATTCAGCCGGCCTCATTCTTCCATACTTAGAGCGCCCTGAGGTTAGTTCTGTAATGATGGGGATGCTTGGGCCAAGGGTCTCGCAAGAAGATTTGTCTGTCCGCGAGAAGCTGCTCTTTGCTCAACTCATATATGAAGTGAGCCTGAGAATCTTCAACCAGTCTCCCAGGGTCGACAATTGCACTGTTAGGTCGGCACAAAGGACTGGCCGAGAGTGTCTCACTCCCTCGTCAAACATCCCTTATGGACGCGACCGAAAGGAGTTTATGATGCAAAGAAGTGTCAAGAGATATACCTCAGCCTTATGTCTGAACTTGTCCCCGAGATGTATGGCAGGCCTCGATTGATTATATTTCGTTGTCTACTCATTCTCCTTGAAGAGAGGAACCTCCTACAGATTCTGAAAAACCCAAAGGTAAGTAGCCAACTTATCAGAGTATACACCGAACGACGGCAACGCGCAGATCCTATGAATCTGAAGCTCGCCAGAAAGTTCTATAATGCCCGCGTTATGGAGCTAGTTGGATTTCTTGAGCAGAATAGCCGGGAATTTAAGTGACTATCTTTCGTAACATATTGCTAGCCCAACGCTAACGGAGTATTAGCAGGATAACAGAAGAAATTCAACAAATTGAGAGGGGAGAATGGGATCACTTGATAGCTGAAGAGGACCAACAACTTTTACAAGGGGCTAATGACGAATTGGCCAGTGACGAGGTGTGCGTTTTTGTTTACGAAATCGCATTGGATACTCAGCTGCTGCGTTCACACATGTGAGTAGGAGATAGGAGATGCTAATGGACTAGATAACATGGACATCGAGACCCCAGCCTTACATGCAGGTGCAACTCAGGCGCTTACTCGCATCCCTGTTGCCGAGTCGGGTTTTCCTAACGCAACGGGTGATACGATTGATGAAGTGGCCAGGACGGAAACCACCATTAACCTCCCGTTGCTGGATGACAGTGCCCAAAGCTCCACCAGTGAAGACTCGGAAACGAAGTCAGCCACCCTAGAGGCTCCAGCGACTCCAACGCCAGGTTCGTGGACCGGTACAGCTTTCTGCCGAACTCAATGCCTGGTCGCAGAGGAACAAACTGAAGAGCGGGCTGCCAGTGACCTTTCCTCGTCCTCGGTTACACACCAGGCCGCCTATCTCAACAAACCTTTGGTATCCACGTCAATTGCCCAAGGTTCCGAACAGTCTCTACCATGTTTTTCTGAGGCTCACGATATGATGAAGCCATCCTTCCTCTCCAGTCCCCAGAGCCGCCAGAGACTAGTGAATATGCCAAACATCCGGCCACCCCAGCTGGCGAAATTAGTGATTTCACCGGTACTCCAAAGAGTTCAGGTAGCCCACGTGGAGGTTCGTCTTTTCTGATATTCTGACACGTAATTGATGCCACGCGACCAATACAGCCAAGAGGAAAGCAAATGTCTTTATCGATGCCCGAGGGAGTAAAAGGACCAGACGTTCACTCTCTCCAACTCCTAACGCGAGTTTGCGTGAGTGATACGTCTATTTCGGTACTTTCGAATTCACGGTTCGGATATTTCTCAGCTTTCATGGCCTCTGGCTCTCCATTACCAGGTGGATTAGCTGTTCGGCGCATGCCAAACCATGCAACATTAAGTGACGGACAGAAAAAACGCTTCGAGAGAAGTATAACTATGCTTCATGGGCAAATAAATGACCAGAAGAACGGGGAGATATTTGCCGAACCTGTCAACAAGACCCAGGCTTCGGACTACGATCAAATGGTTCTGTACCCCATTGATCTTAAGACTATCAAACAGCACATCAAGAAGATGGAAATAACCGACATCAACGAGTACAAGCGTGCAGTGTTTCTTATGTTGTGCAATGCCATCATGTACAATGCCCCGGATTCTCAATTTTTCGCAAAAGCAAAAGAGGTGAGAATTATTTTATTGCGGTCTAGTTATTCGATCGTTCTCAATGTCTACCACTCAGACTTTGAAGACTACCGAAGAATTGTTCGAGGGCCATCAAGCTTCCAAGGCTTACAGTGGAACTGCATAAGTCGCTGCGGTGTTAATACAATCGTGGATGAAGATACATGTACACTATGTGGCGCATTATGAGATTGATTAGTAACACGGATACCATTGTTCGGGCATTCGTGCGAGGTTTTGAGGGTTTGTAGAAATTGAAATAAGATCGGATACAGCTTTGGATGCGGGTATGGAAGAATTGGGGTGCGTCTGTCGGAGGCCTTCAGGTTCGTTCAGTGACAGCCAATTGCTCGAACTTACATTTTCCCGCTCATATTTGCAAGCAAGAACTTCCGCTCGTTTGACGACAACATCCACGTTTTGACTAACATGGGTTCTGAACACGATGTCTGCGGATGGTTGCTTTCCGTGATGGCTATACCACGTGAGCACTTCATCTCGCAAGAACAAGCTGAGTTGTTGTTCTAGATCGTACTGTATGACGAATTTGTCAGTTGTTTACTTGTCGAATGAATGAAGCTTACCTCAGGCTCAGTAAGGCATCTTCCAATGGCCATGATGCCCGAGGTCATCAAGCCCTCTATACCGTTAGGGGTAACAAAATGCTGCATGTTTGGGGTAAATCGGAAAGGAACTGCTTCGGAAGATTGCAGCACCGGCGTATTATGAGCTACGCCTGGAAGATATGTCACGGCCTGTCGAAACTGAGAGGAGGCCATCACGTACTTGGCAACAATTCCGAGCTATAAATTAGGCCTGACTTTCTTGAAACATGTAGGCGGGAAGGGACACGATTGCCACCACTCATGACGTATGACATAAATGAAACTGCTGCAACTTGGAGTGTGAACTGCTTTCGCATCATCCATCGCTCCATGGGACCCGCCATAATTCTGCTCATGTACTACACAACAGTTAGAGCAACGAAGTGATCGGAACGAGAACATACATTTGATAGGATGGTCCGCGGAACCATCTTGTTGACGAGTTCGTCCATCAATTCCATTTTGAGGTTTGTCAACTCAGCTGGCGTGAACTGGGCAGGAACCTTAGTATGTATCTTCTCGAAGAAGGCGACTTAACTTGCCGGTTTGTGGGGGTCAATGAAGGATTTGATCTTGAGGCTTGAAGTTATGATCGGTTCCTCTCGCGATATACCGACTGTTTGGCAGTGCTGGTCGTAAATGTCCTGCAGCGTGACATAAGAGGAATCATTCTCAAGCAGTCTTAGCGAGGGCGTCATGGGCACTGCAATCGGGATGTGGAATGTTAGAATCCTTTTACGACTTTCCTTCCTCCGAGCTAACACCCTGGAGAACGCGGCCCATGAGAGTAATGTCCATCAAAACTCAGGGCATGACATACGAATTGAAAATTCTGAATAGCTGCATGAAACGTTCCTCCCGCCGGCAGACACGCGCAGAGGGCAATTGCACTGCAAACGGATGTCTGGAGCCATCGTGGCCAATGAAGGTGATTCGCCTAAAGCAAAAAGAGTTTCCACGGCAAAGCTCAAATGTTGGGGAAAATCGTGCTATCTTGATGAAGTCGGAAGACGAATCTTTATGCTAATGATACAAGGGTGTGTTGGAGTAAGGAAATAGACGGTCTTGAAGCTCACCTCGAGGTATTGGCCGGGAATTTCAACATCGTCATACTTCAGATGCTGGAACTCAACGAGCCAGTGACTGATGACATTGAGAGGTTGGATCCGCGGGCGGGCTTCAAGGTGGGATTCATAGCGATCGCGCCATATTTGTAAGCGCTCAACGTATTCTTTCATTGTAGGCTTGCTCTTAACCAGGTCCTCCTCAAAAGATTGCTAGGCCTGGAATTAGCGGCAAGCTAGCGGAAAGGGAATCTGACATACCTTTGTTGCCGGGGGAAGACTAGCGGCAAGCCGGACTATGTTTGTTACGCAGACATCTGGAACAGATCCATCATCCCCTGGCGTACCGTTACGTTGGACGGATTGCTGGACATGTTCTTGAGCGGGACACCGGCCAGGCAAAAGGACAATTACTTACGTAGACACCTTCACTCAACAACGCACTGATAAATCGATAAATCTCCTCTTCTTGGGTTGGTTTGAACCGATGCCCTAATTGATCAACCATTTGTTCCAAGGTTGGCGCAAGTAATGGATAGGCCGTCTTCAGGATTGCACTAATCTCGTCGACATACTCCCATGGATGCCGTGAGCCAACCTTCACAGGTGCGTTTTCAGGAGCGCTGCCAGGTAAGCTCTGGTTGGCGACCGGCTTAACGTCCTCTCCGTTTCGCTTCAGCTCCGCCGGAGACTCTCCTGGTGTAGTCTTCTGGGTGTCGCTGGCAAGCGTTTCAGACGGCTCTGATGGTTTGCCCATGGAGGCCGGATTGGCTGCCACTGCTGTATTGGCACTCTCAGCTCTAGCCACCGCTGCTGCTGCAAGCGCCGAAGCATTGGTAACTTGCTTCTTCATTTGTGCATAATCCTCGCGCACTGTGCGCAGTTGGAAGAAAAGAGCCTTCAACAACAACATGCACATCAGAAAACCTTTAGAGGCCAGGAACACATCGCGGACCAACCTGAGGGTATGTTTTTGCCAACTCCATAAGTAGACGCCTGGCGTGTCTAGCCTCTCGGTGGGATAGAGAAAGGAGGAGTTGAGGTATCAGAGTGATCCAGTACCACAATGCCATGTCACCCTTGAAGCTCTCGAAGGCTTTGGAGATCGGTCCACCAGGGATTTCATCGACGCTAAGGAACCAAAGAATTCGAATAAGAAGAGGACGGGTTTTCGAGTTCTTATACAGGCCAGCAGCTTGTAAGTAGCAGCTAACCGCGTTTCCGGCCAACGCCAGCTCCCCAGGTTGTTCCTTGAACATACGATCGTTATACTTGCCCCACTCCGCCCAGGCTTTTGGCATATTGAGGTCCATCTGAACCGCTTGTCCGAAAGCTGCGTTAGCCTCTTCGTTGTGGCCCAATTTGGCGATGAACATGCCCTTCAGTGTGAAGAACTCTGCTTTCTGTGGTGGAGTGAAGTATACTAGATTTGTGTTATTGATAACTTCTAGGCCCGCTTGTAACTCGTTAGACACTTGATAATGGCACCGAGCTTGCTCACGAAGCTTGAGGAAGGCTTCGGAGATTTCAATGTTGGGGAGTGTGTAAATTTTCCCGAGGCTATTGTGACAAACTTCGAGTAGACCATGCTTACGCGCGACGTGCGCAAAGCGATTAATGATCCAAGCTGTCTCGTGGAAGCCTCTGTACCCGGCTGTGCCCGAATTTCCTGACACCCCTTGATTCGGGGGAGGCTGGGGAATCAAAGGAAGAAAGTGGTGATTGATGCGGGAAAAAACGTGTTGTCTCCATGCGACCAGATCACTCCATACACTGATGTCATCGTAGAGGTTAGGGAGACGTTCTCTCCATGCCTGAAGGATCATTTTAAGGTCTGCCGATCTCTTTTCCAGATTCGAGGCGGTCGTAGAGGTCAGTGCATGGAATATCTGGGCTGCCTCTTGCAGTTCCACAAGTTGCTGGAAATGCTGTAGCAATGGAACGTGGACCATCGAAATTATTGAAGGAAGCGAAACCCACTTGCGTAGGGCTATCTGCATGCTTTCCTCCACCATTCTAACAAACTCGTTACGGTCATTGGGGGAATGTGAGGGGTTGGATCGGATGAGGTGTGCATATGTCTCAAATACTCTGCGTCGAGGAGTATGAACGTCTTGAACTGCGTGCATGGCCCTGTCAATAGCGTCGCGGTCGCCAGAGTTCGCCGTCCAATCAGAAAGACGCCAGGCACACTCGAGGACAAGGTCGTGATTCCCTTCAGCGGTCGCGAGCTCCTTCAGCGTTTCCCATTGCTGCAATTTCTGAGCGGAAAGTATCCAATGATCTTCCCATAGACAGTACTCGGACTCGCTGAATGGAGCGCTGCCTTGTCGGGCACGTGTCTGGGCAGATTCGTACATTGACTGTGCATCTGCCCAGAGCCCATTCTGTTCGAATGAAACGGCGATGTTTGTTTCTGGATATAACGCACGGCGGCGCCAAAGTCCATAGAACATGTCATCTTCCGACAACTCTGCATAGAGCTCCGCCAGAGCATCCAGTGTAGCATCGCGTACAGCTTCGTCTTCCCGAATATGATTAAGCGATGACTGAAGGATTTCTAGAGCGATGTGCCACGCGTTGAAAGTCTTCCCAAGGTATTTCACGACAAAGGGTGGGAGTGCTAATGGAGGTCGACAGGCGGCAGCACCTGCAAGCAACGACTGTACCACATTACGAGGAGCACGGGCCTGCCGCAAGTGGTATTCCTTCCCGAGGAGTATAGTTAATGAGCGAGCGACATCGGCTTGTTCTTTTCTTGACATCAATCGCCATATAGCGCCAAATACGGAAACCCAAGTGAGGTGTGCTGTTTCAGGATCAAGTGGTAGAAGCTGCCGGGCAGGACGAACAAAGTCCCCGATAGTAGTAACGCGAGCTCCAAATGAAGGATTGTCGTTGTCATCCATATCAATGTCATGGATCGAGCCAAGAATCACTTCATTCTCATTTACCGCTCCAAGGAGCAGATCTAGAGCCTGAGGGATCCAATAGTGGTCTGCGAGATACTCCCAACTTTGCGACCCTAGAGCATACTGCATACGCTGACTAAGCGACCGAGGCAGCGATTCATCGAAGAGAACAGCAAACTTCGAACGCAAAGCCGGGTCTTTGTAGCGCAGTCCAATTAAGAATGCAGGCTCCAGTTTGGTGGTGAGATCCGTTCGATGGAGGCTGGGTTCTTTATAAATGTCGTAGATCAAGTTGAGGTAATCAACGAAAAGCGCCTCGTCCCGTTTGTGCTCAAAGGCAGCCATCTTCTGAAGGATGGTTGCTTTCTCCCTCATCGTTGGTATGGGGTCTTGGCGATCGAAAACCCATTCCCTGCAAATGTTCAGAATGAGGCGACAAATGCTGATGTCGGTGGATTTATCGACTAAGAGAATGATGGATGCGATAAGAGACTTGCGAGCTTCCGAGGAGACGGGTGCTTGGATACGCGAAATTTCCAGCATATTTTTGATGAGGCGACTCGTGACATCGATGGGCTTTTTATCTGGTGAAGGATTGGTATGCTCCCGGCAAGCCTTCGTGAACAGCTTCATAAGGCTGGTTGCGAAGTCTTTCAAAGCGGATGGGATTTTTCGCACGAGGAAAAGGAGGACGTTTAACACTAGTGGCAAGTGGGCTGCGGAACGGGGTTCTTCCAACCCCTCGCTGATCAGAGAGCTAATAAACGAGAGGAACTCTTGTACATCCGGAGGGGGGTCATCAGGGGTGATGGACATCGAGGTGATGATTTTATCCATTATAGGAATAGCAATCTCATGAATCGCAGCTTCGGATCTACTCAGAGGCTTCTCGAGCCAAGTGCGTGAATTCTTCAGATTCGCCAGTATCCACTCTTCGGGTTTGTCATCAATAGAAACAGCGAGTAACCGTAGAGCATTCGTTGTATGTGGCAGAGCTTCAGGCGTCGTCTCGCTCTAGTGGTCGTGCCATCAGCCTCTGTCGCTCCCAAAAAGGCAGCCAATCAACTTACTTGGACCAGAGTCCTCTCAAAGAATGCAGGTTTAATTGTTGCATCTGACCACCCAGGGACTGCTAGAAGTTCACGAAGAGTTCGAAGCGCCCTAAGTACAATCTGAGGCTTTCCAGATGCATCGGCCCCTACGCTCATGACCAATCTAACAAGAAATGCAACGCATGATTCGCGTAATTGCAGTGGTATAGTCCAAGAATCGGATGGGGACGCCATGTGGACATCCCCATTGTTGTCGTTAGCCTCTGAGACGTCTGAGAACTTCACACGCTGGCGTTCCCAACGCAGGATGTGGTCTACAACTTCCAAAGTCATCAGGCGCGTCTCCATGCCTCCCCCCGGTCCTAAGCCCAGCTTAGGCAACGAGTTAATCATTGGGGCGACAAATTGTTCTCTATAGGGGTAGAATAATTCTGAATGACGCATTATGATGCGATATATGCTGACCATGGAGCTGAGACTGTTCCCTTCTTCCTGTAAGACGATTCTTGTACTCATTGCCCATAGGGGAATATTGGAACCTTCTTTAGACGGTTCGGACGCTCTGGTAGGCAGAGCGGGGGCAAGCGTGTCAACGGCCTGACGAATGAGGTTCCGACCCTCGTTCTGCATTTGTGGTTTGAGCAAGCCCACCCATACCTTTCTCGCCAAAGAGGGTGAACCCGGGTAAGCCTTAATGGCGCGGGCGGTGAGCAAATTAGCGGTTTGCTTGACGATCGCGTCTTCGGAAGTTACAAATGCCCAGGCGAATTTCTGGATATCGCCACGCGCCTCATTCAAGAGATCAGGACAGTGCTGAATAAGAAGGCTTGAAACATGCAGTAATTCGATGATGCAGGCGTCGTTAAGAGAGTGATTTGAATAGGCCATGTCCAACATAGGCTTCCAAACCTTTACGTGCAGAGCCTTGACCATCTCCTCCGTAATAAAAGACTCCTGTTCGTTTGGCTTTTGATAGGAAACAACAAGCATGGGGCTGATGATGACGCGGAGGAAGAAAGTGATGTAGTCGTAGCGCGCAGAGGACTTCTCAAACCAGTCTAAAAAGCGAATGAATATCTCACGCTTCGTTTCCATGACGGCATTCAGCACCACGTTGATGTGAAGAAAACGGGTAAGCGCAGAGAGCTCAAGCGCGATTCGGTGAGTATAGACTGCGATAAGGCTAAAGAGTATGCTCAGATTTAGCCTATGTTCCAGGCATAATTGGAAGATCGCTAAGAGCGTTGAAACGGGTTTGGTGCGTGGCTGACTGTTTTGATCCGCAGTTAGCTCGGAATTCCAAACTTCCAATAGGCTCGGAATGAGATCCTCCTTGTTGCAAAACCATTCGATGTCGAGACGTGCAAGATCCAGGCAAACAAGTAAGCCAGGAAGCAGAAGATCTGCATCACGGAGGCAATGAGATATCAGAAATGGAGTTCTTTCTCGCAACTGTGCAAGGAACGCTGGTGCGGAGTTGGAAATGAGGACGTTACGGAACGAGCGCACATGGCGGTCATTGGCCATTGTACTGAAAAAGTATTCCACAGACTCTACGGGGTATTTGTCAACGAAGGCGGATAAGGGCTGGGTGAATGGAGTTGGGGATGCACTGAGCAAAGCCGTTTCTGACTGAACGATGCACTCTGCGATGTCCTTCAAGAATACAACACCCGCGGGGAAAGGTAGACGGTGAAAGATATCGGCAAGTCTGACTAATTTCCCAATTTCATCGTTGTCAGCCAATGGGTTGCGGGCAGCGTCGTTCAGCATCTTTGGGTCCGCGATTGTCTTGTAGTGTTCTATCAGCTTTGCGCCGATCTCGGGTTTGAAATGGTTGGTAAGAAGGCCAAGCAACCTGGCAAGTCCCTCCAAGTTTGCGAGTATAAGCTTTTTCGGGTCCGCCAAATTCAACAATATGGGCCGCAGGCCGCCATGCAAAAGCTCCTTTGGCAGCCGGCTTTGATGATTGAGGACAGTCTGCAATCCGTCTGAAGCTGCGTCCTTGACCTTGTTTGAGACGAGATACAGCGACTTGAAATATACGGTGATTACCCTGAAAATGCAGAGTAAGATTCATATACTAGAAGGCCAGAAAAGCTAGTTAGTTCACCTTGCCCGCATGGTATTCTGTCCCTGGAAAAAGTCGGTTGCTGGGATAGCCGCACTCAGAAGCTTTATACAGGCAACACGAAGATTAGTAATTATAGCAAGGTTCTGCATCTGTCCGGTGCGATTTTGAGAATTGAGGCTGTTGTCATCAGCGTCCGCGACCGCAAGCGTCTCATTCAACATACGCCACAATTCCTCTGTCACCTCAGGCAAGGGGGGTCGCATGTTCAAGGTATAAGTGACTGCGTCTACGTGACCGATCTGGTTGAGCAAGGGTAAAGCTCGAAGTGGCCGATTGAAAATAGGACCTAAAAGGCGATCGCGGCCTGGTCTCACAAGGTCGTAAGTCGTTTTTCCTGTTAGCTCAGCAAGGAGCTCAAGTGACTGTTGAGCAGTCCTTCGAACCGTTGTATTTGCACTGGAAAGCTCCGAGACCATGACACTAACAACAAAGAGGAATGTTTGCTGCTTTGCCACGTTTAAATCGTCGACGCCTAGCTTGTGTTCGTCATCGCGCGGCCCATGACAGAGGCGCAGGATATCAAGAATTGTTGAGGTAATGTCAGATATACTTCTTGATGTATCTGGAGGCGTGTCCTTAATAATGCCCAGAAGAGCCCTGATGAAGTCGATTTCGCGCTCCTCGACCCTTCCGACTTCAAGTTGTGGTGTCCTGATCATGATGACGATACCGTTAAAGCCAGCCATTTTGCATTCTATGGCTTCTTCGAAGCAAAGACCAACGAATCGCGAAGCTAGGAGGTGAATAATGGCGTTTACATCCTTCCCCTGACCCTCTTGAAGCGCGGCTTCCTTGGCCACGCGCAACAAATCCTCGATGATAGCAGAAACGCAATCTCTGGCTTTCTCCATATCCTTGGGATCAGAGACGGTAAGACAGCGCGTTATCGCCTCCACCTGGACACTGATGACGGGAGCGAACATAGTTCGGCGAGAACCGAATGATGAGGGCGACATTTTGCCGAGCTCTGTGATAAAGATATGACAGGTCATGTCGCGCACATATTCATGTGCGTGTGGCATCAGCTCAGGTACATGAATTGCATCAAAAAGGCCGCCAAGTATGACGGAGAAAACACTGTCGCGTTGACCCCCATCGTTACCCTAATTGAATCGGATGGTAAGTGAAAAGGAAGGAGTTGTGGGGATGGCTTCACCTTGCCCAAGACTACAGCTAAAGAAGTTTTCAAAAGTTCATAAGCATGTGCACGGTATACCGCATTTGAATGCCGAATGGACTTTGCAGCGAGTCCACATAACGCTGAGATGTCAACGCGCTCGCTTCGGGAGTCAAATGACATAAGGAGACTCGTTTCATCGTCCTGGGTCCGATACTCGAGCCGAGGTGGCTCGTAATGTAACCGACGGTTCCGACCACCCAGCTTACCAAGGATTCGAATCGTAACGTGTGCGGACATGTGGTTCACTGGAAGTGGCTTGAGCAGGTTATGGAGCGCACCCATGAGGTTCGGTAAAACTGGGTTGAGGGTAGGATCAAGAAACTCTGGTGTCAGGTTGTCAATGCAGAGTTCCAGCGTTCTGAGTCCCTGTGCTACCAGCTCAGGTCCGGCTCGTAGAGCGAAGACGAGGGGTTTCATAAGGTGGTGTAAGTACGGCAATAGGAAGGTGAGCTTGACAGGGACGGTAAGGCAAAGCTCAGAGATCAGGTCTCGGATGTTTGCGTTGTTGACAGAAGCGAGGAGCAACCTGTTCAAGTTTTCCAACATCTCCTGAAGCAGCGGCAACACTTCTTTGTACAGGTTATCAAATTTATGGCCACCGATAGCCCGGAAAAGTGCTCGGAGGAGCAGGTAATAATGTGTCGGCTCGGGAGATTTTGCAGCAAGTGGGAAAGAATCCACTATGAGCCGAGGAATGTGCGGCAAGAGCACCATTTCGTTCTGCTCTGGATACAATGTGGCCGCCATGAAGCACATTTTAAACATTCTCAGCGTCGCAGCCGCGTGTTTCGTATCCTGCTCTCCTAGAGTATCAAGTTGCCCAACGAGGTAGCGCAGCATTATAGACAGAAGAGGTCTTGACATTGCCTCATTGGCCAGAAGCATCTGGGGGAGTTGAAGGATGTTCGGGTGCTCGAGAAGTCGTTCCATGTAAAAAGGGAATTTCAAGGTCCAGACCTCCTGAACCACGGGTGGTGCCATTTCCAGGAATACCTCGCCAAATCTTTCTAGGAAATCCTTTTCCATCTGTCCGACCGGCCATCGCTCATACAGAGCAAGACATTTAACCCCAGCCTCCATGAGCTTTCCCATCAGTTCAGAGTCAGGCGGCGAGGCTTCTACTTCGCGCAAACTGCGAAGAATGCTCTTGAAGCCATGCTGGAGCGTCCAAAAAAGTAGCCGCGAGTCTGCAACACAAATCAGGGATTGAGGTATTGCCGTTCGCTGTAAGGGATCCCATACCTTTGATAACGGCGTCTTGAGGCTCTAGGACATAAGATAAGGCATCCGTTGGCTTTGATCGTTCGACGGCCACAAAACTCAGTAAAGGAACCGGGAGGTCCGTTGATTTTTGCGCATCGTACATGAGGATTTGATCCTCGTACACGCGATGGAGGGCTTCTAACTTTTCCACTGCAGTCTCGAGGAAATCCATAAGGATTCGAGCAGCTCCTGGTCGGCTGCATTTGGCGACGACGAACTCGACGAGGTTGATAAGGAACTTCATGCTCATCGTTTGTGTCCCACAAGGGATTGATGCATCATGGAGGATGCATGAGTATGCATGGAAGACTCGCGAAAGCTGCTCAACGGACAGCTCGGCTCGAACATGATGTATCAGGTCCGCTAGTGTAGTATACGCAAGTGGCCTGACAATTCCAGGAAATAACTGAGCAAGGTGGGTGGGAAGTTTCCGTGGACATACGCACCTCAATCCCTCTCGACTTGCGACTCCCGGCCCAATTAAGATCCGCTCGTCCATAAGACTATCAAGCTTGGCGAGGAACAGGGTTCGTATTTCTTCAGTCAACATGTGACGGATGGCAATGATGAGATCCTATGTACCAAATGACCTATAGAGCAGACTGGCACGGTAAAATAGAGCCCACTTTGCGGATCGCAGATGCCTCGGCCGGGCAATCCTGCAATAATCTGACAGCTACAGTGGGGATGACTTGGGCATATTGACCAAACTGTTCGTGGGGATGTCTGAAGACATATGCGATGTACGACATGACCTATATGATAAATTAGATAGGAATCTCATAGGTAGATACATCTGCACTTCAAACCTTGATTTGCGCAGTGATGAAATCTGTGTATGCAGCACGGTTCTTGATCCCCGGTGCTACACCTATCCACATGTTATTCTCTTTTGCGCTCTCCTCATGAGCACGCTTCTGCTGCGCCACTTCCAATTGCAAGAACTGTAATAGACGCCATTAACAATAAATATCGAGCGCGAAGGTAGAGACAAGGACAACTAACGGACCTTGATGCTAGCCGGTACAAGCTGAAGACTATATTTGGCATTTGGTTGTTCAGGGTCGCTAAAGAGGACCGTAGCAATTGGGCATTCAACCAACACTTTAAAGCTCAGCGAAACCGGAAGGATAAGTTGGTCATCGGCCTAAAAAATATTACAACCACAGAAAGAAGGGGTCAAGTGCACACCCAAGGGACTCTTGGTCAACATGAGAAACCCAGAGGGGAAACGAAATGAGAACTCACATCCGGTCCACCCGCAGCCGAAGTCGAACCAAACGACCCACCAATCCCCAATCCCCTCCCTTCCCCTCCACCTTCCCTAAATGTGCTTCCAACAACAGCGGGCATCCCTTCATAAAGGTCAATAATCCAGCTAATAAATGGCTGAATGTGACCCTCCAACAACGCCCTATACGTCCTGTTAATATCGATCACTATCTTCACACAGATAACGCCAAGATCTTCATTATCATTTCGTAACAAGTGAACCATCAAGTTCTGAATGTCCACCACATGCTGCTTCATATTCTCGCTATGCGGGAATCTTTGAATGGTCGTAAGGACAATAATTCGAGTTTGCTAGTTCAGGAGCAATAAATCGTCAGCCATAATTGAGAACAAAGCATTCGATTTTTGAGAACGAGTGTAAGTATACGGCTGACTCACATGTTCAAGTGAGTTCTTCTTGAACGAGGGGTGTCCGTCCCTCAAGAATTTGATAAGCATAGGAAGCGCGATGGAAACAAATCGCGTCACGTCCGCTGGGTCCCGGTGAAAGTCATGGAAATCCCTTAGTTCAGTTGCGATGCTCCTCTTGACCTCTTGACCTTCAAGAAGTCAGTTGTATTGATTTTCGCCCCAAAATAGAGAAATTAAGGCCCAAAATGCTGCTCACTAATTGATGGGTCAAGCAATCTCGCTATATAGTGCACAAATTCAGGCGCCTGTGGGGGTGGAATCGCCATGACGGTTGACCAGGAGGCGGCGCTTGGTGGAGTCACGTGGCTTCCTGCCACATATATGGAAACATAAGCGCCGAAATGTGAGACTTCGTTTTCGGCTTGATTCTCACGTGACTTATTTTGGTTCCGCCCTCGCTCGTTGCCCGAAAACAAGGTGTTATTGAAGCGGAGTTGTCCGAATTTATTGTTATATTGTTATGTTGTAATTCTGTTTTCTGACCGCTCCACAAGTAAGATGAGGAACATGACTGTTGTAAATCCGGCGTTCCAAATATGGCAACCTGCTTCAGCGGTTCACTCGCAACCCGGATGTAATATAGAAATGAGAAGAAACTGTAACTAACTAAAGAACATACGGTGCTAAAGCACCCATATTTATACTCCTGAATAACATTCCAGGCTCTTCTATGCCCAGCGCTTACGCAGGCGCCTAGTAACCCCTAGAATATTCTCGGATATTCCGGTTCAATCTAATCATGTGACTCGTATTCCAACAATGACGGACACTCCCATTTCCCGGACTTCACATTCAGGAATCCCTTGTTGAACGCAACACTTTCACCATAATGGATGAAACACAAGAACGAGTCAAGGGTCCAACCTTTTTTCATTATCGGGCATCACGATCCATCTAAAACAAATGTGGTACATATCATCTATGTAGTTGAGGTCGAGAAAAACAAAGAGCAGAAACGCAAAGAGTGAAGGTGAAAGTACGTGGGTCATGAAACAAGGACAAGGGGACATGAATGAGGAAGTCCATCTTCGAAAACAGTAAACAATGCAGATCAGTCCGTGACGATGCAAACTTTGGAAACGCAGTGAAGAGGGGAGACACGATAAGGGGTAGAATCCACGCCATGTGTGTGGTGATGAGACGAAAACAGGTGTGAAAAGTCCATAAAAAATAAAGTAGCAATCAGGAAAGATGGGGTCAAGTTGATGAACACACATGGCAACGCCAGCGCACCTGAGGGAGATGCTTGTTTCCGAAAGTCAACCTGGAAAAATCCTGAGGGAAAGCGAATCTGGGTAATTGAACTGAAGAGTGGGGAGGCGAATATACTGGCGGACGAAGATAGGGATGGAAGAGAAACACAATGATGGAAAACCGGAGGGTGAAGGGAATGAGGGGGTTCTTTTCAGGCTGAATTTGTGGGGTCGGTATGGTTAGAGATTGGGAAAAAGACCCCTCTCAGCCAATAATCTTGCTAACCACAACGCCCCCACCTTCAAATAGCCTCGCGGAAACGCCTTCACCAAATACATCCGCAGTCCTTTCAAACTTAACGCCCTGCTTACACCAAGGCACCATCAACCCAGCCTCA